>NW_025745762.1:179771-192271 GCF_021184085.1 Oncorhynchus gorbuscha | reverse complement strand
AGACCTCCACAGTGTGTAGTATAACACAGAATGACCAGACTTCCTGTCTGTCTGAAAAACAGGGTAATATGACATGCTCACAGGAGTTGACAGTCAGTCATAACACTCATAGACTATCTAGTAGTGAAAGTGTCCTGATGTTGAAGGGAAGTTGTTTTCTCCCTCAGTGTTCAGTTGTTCCTCTTGTCTGACTGTAAAGGGAAGTTGTTTTCTCCCTCAGTGTTCAGTTGTTCCTCTTGTCTGACTGTAAAGGGAAGTTGTTTTCTCCCTCAGTGTTCAGTTGTTCCTCTTGTCTGACTGTAAAGGGAAGTTGTTTTCTCCCTCAGCGTTCAGTTGTTCCTCTTGTCTGACTGTAAAGGGAAGTTGTTTTCTCCCTCAGTGTTCAGTTGTTCCTCTTGTCTGACTGTAAAGGGAAGTTGTTTTCTCCCTCAGTGTTCAGTTGTTCCTCTTGTCTGACTGTAAAGGGAAGTTGTTTTCTCCCTCAGTGTTCAGTTGTTCCTCTTGTCTGACTGTAAAGGGAAGTTGTTTTCTCCCTCAGTGTTCAGTTGTTCCTCTTGTCTGACTGTAAAGGGAAGTTGTTTTCTCCCTCAGTGTTCAGTTGTTCCTCTTGTCTGACTGTAAAGGGAAGTTGTTTTCTCCCTCAGTGTTCAGTTGTTCCTCTTGTCTGACTGTAAAGGGAAGTTGTTTTCTCCCTCAGTGTTCAGTTGTTCCTCTTGTCTGACTGTAAAGGGAAGTTGTTTTCTCCCTCAGTGTTCAGTTGTTCCTCTTGTCTGACTGTAAAGGGAAGTTGTTTTCTCCCTCAGCGTTCAGTTGTTCCTCTTGTCTGACTGTAAAGGGAAGTTGTTTTCTCCCTCAGTGTTCAGTTGTTCCTCTTGTCTGACTGTAAAGGGAAGTTGTTTTCTCCCTCAGTGTTCAGTTGTTCCTCTTGTCTGACTGTAAAGGGAAGTTGTTTTCTCCCTCAGTGTTCAGTTGTTCCTCTTGTCTGACTGTAAAGGGAAGTTGTTTTCTCCTCAGTGTTCAGTTGTTCCTCTTGTCTGACTGTAAAGGGAAGTTGTTTTCTCCCTCAGTGTTCAGTTGTTCCTCTTGTCTGACTGTAAAGGGAAGTTGTTTTCTCCCTCAGTGTTCAGTTGTTCCTCTTGTCTGACTGTAAAGGGAAGTTGTTTTCTCCCTCAGTGTTCAGTTGTTCCTCTTGTCTGACTGTAAAGGGAAGTTGTTTTCTCCCTCAGTGTTCAGTTGTTGCTCTTGTCTGACTGTTTACGTCTCTCTTGGACCGTTGATGCGTCACACTGTAATCAGTCCTGTGTACAGTTTGATGGAATCACTGTGTGTTTGGCAGGGAGCCTAGACTTCATTACGTCATGTCTCGTCTGTCTCTGTATCTGTATCTGTCTCTGTCTCTGTGTCTCTGTCTGTCTCTGTGTCATGCCTCTGTCTGTCTCTCTGTCTGTCTGTCTGTCTCTCTGTCTATCTCTCTGTCTCTGTGTCTGTCTCTGTGTCTGTCTCTGTGTCTGTCTCTGTCTCTGTCTCTGTCTCTGTGTGTCTGTCTCTGTGTCTGTCTCTGTGTCTGTCTGTGTCTGTCTCTGTGTCTGTCTCTGTGTCTGTGTCTGTGTCTGTCTCTGTGTCTGTCTCTGTGTCTCTGTCTGTCTCTGTGTCTGTCTCTGTGTCTGTCTCTGTGTCTCTGTCTGTGTCTGTGTCATGTCTCTGTCTGTCTCTGTCTCTGTGTGTGTCTCTGTCTGTGTCTGTGTCTCTGTCTCTGTCTGTCTCTGTCTCTGTGTCTGTCTCTGTCTCTGTCTCTGTCTGTCTCTGTCTCTGTGTCTCTGTCTGTGTCTGTCTCTGTGTCTGTCTCTGTCTCTGTGTCATGTCTCTGTCTGTGTCTCTGTCTGTCTCTGTGTCTATGTCTGTGTCTGTGTCTGTGTCTCTGTCTCTGTCTCTGTCTCTGTGTCTGTCTCTGTGTCTGTCTCTGTGTCTGTCTCTGTCTCATGTCTCTGTCTCTGTGTCTCTGTCTGTCTCTGTGTCTCTGTCTGTGTCTGTCTCTGTGTCATGTCTCTGTCTGTGTCTCTGTGTCATGTCTCTGTCTGTGTCTCTGTCTGTCTCTGTGTCATGTCTCTGTCTGTCTCTGTGTGTGTCTCTGTCTGTGTCTCTGTCTGTGTCTCTGTCTGTGTCTCTGTCTGTGTCTCTGTGTCATGTCTCTGTCTGTGTCTCTGTGTCATGTCTCTGTCTGTCTCTGTGTCTCTGTGTCATGTCTCTGGCTGTCTCTGTGTGTGTCTCTGTCTCTGTGTCTCTGTCTGTGTCTCTTTGTCATGTCTATGTCTCTGTGTCATGTCTCTGTCTGTGTCTCTGTCTCTGTCTGTGTCATGTCTCTGTCTCATGTGTGTCTCTGTGTCATGTCTCTGTCTGTGTCTCTGTCTGTGTCTGTCTGTCTCTGTGTCATGTCTCTGTCTGTGTCTCTGTCTGTGTCTCTGTCTGTGTCTCTGTGTCATGTCTCTGTCTGTGTCTCTGTGTGTGTCTCTGTCTGTGTCTCTGTCTGTGTCTCTGTCTGTGTCTCTGTGTCATGTCTCTGTCTGTGTCATGTCTCTGTGTGTGTCTCTGTCTGTGTCTCTGTGTCATGTCTCTGTGTCATGTCTCTGTGTCATGTCTCTGTGTCATGTCTCTGTGTCATGTCTCTGTCTGTGTCTCTGTGTCATGTCTCTGTCTGTGTCTCTGTGTCATGTCTCTGTGTCATGTCTGTGTCTTTGTGTCATGTCTCTGTCTGTGTCTCTGTGTCATGTCTCTGTCTGTGTCATGTGTCTGTGTCATGTCTCTGTCTGTGTCTCTGTGTGTTCCAGGACTTCAGGTGCTGCAGACCGTCCAGACCTCTGTGGTGCTCCAGCTCCCCCTGCGTCCAGACCAGGGACCCTGCAGCTCCTCCCTCCACTCCAGCCTGCAGACCTCTCTACTCCACGACATGAGGGCCCAGGGTCTCTGCAGCCTGCAGGTTGGTGTGTGTGTGTGTGCGTGTGCGTGTACGTGTGTTTTTGTGTCCGAATGTCTGCCATCCACTATTGCAATAAACGATAGTGAAAACCATGTGTAACTTGCTTTGAATGGAAAGGTGCCTGCAGGAGATGTTCCAGAACCTGAACTAATGCAAAACATACGTTCTTAGAAAACGCTCAACTCATTAACTACAGATGTATTCAGAAACGCAGCCCTATAAACCCTCTAGAAAATATACATGTGTGATTTATTGATTTAATGATATGGACTTTATTGATTTGCATATGACTGTTTTGTACCACAGCTAGTTGTCTATAGTTGACTAAGGAAGTCTTGTCTGAGACAGAACTGTAGCGTAGAGCAGCTTGATGCACAAGGACACCCACTGGACAGGATGCTGGTTGACTAGCTACAGATGTAGGATCTTCATTTGAGCCAGTTTGCTACAGCAGGAAAATAGTCCTCCAGCAACAGGAAATGTGAATTATTATGTGGATTATAATTATTGAGCAATTTTGTAATGGTTGATATCTTTTTCAAAAAGGAAAATCAAGTCTGAAAGTGGGAATTACAAACTTCAGATGCCTTTTTAAACCTCAAATTCTCTACAAGTTTAAAATGTCCAGCGTTGCAGGAAAGTTCACCTGCAGCAGGGAGATCAAATTAAGATTGTACATCTGTACAGGTTGTCTGACTACTGTGATGTTCAGCTCTGTGTCAGTGTGTGATGAGTCTGTACAGGTTGTCTGATTACTGTGATGTTCAGCTCTGTGTCAGTGTGTGATGAGTCTGTACAGGTTGTCTGATTACTGTGATGTTCAGCTCTGTGTCAGTGTGTGATGAGTCTGTACAGGTTGTCTGATTACTGTGATGTTCAGCTCTGTGTCAGTGTGTGATGAGTCTGTACAGGTTGTCTGATTACTGTGATGTTCAGCTCTGTGTCAGTGTGTGATGAGTCTGTACAGGTTGTCTGATTACTGTGATGTTCAGCTCTGTGTCAGTGTGTGATGAGTCTGTACAGGTTGTCTGATTACTGTGATGTTCAGCTCTGTGTCAGTGTGTGATGAGTCTGTACAGGTTGTCTGATTACTGTGATGTTCAGCTCTGTGTCAGTGTGTGATGAGTCTGTACAGGTTGTCTGATTACTGTGATGTTCAGCTCTGTGTCAGTGTGTGATGAGTCTGTACAGGTTGTCTGACTACTGTGATGTTCAGCTCTGTGTCAGTGTGTGATGAGTCTGTACAGGTTGTCTGATTACTGTGATGTTCAGCTCTGTGTCAGTGTGTGATGAGTCTGTACAGGTTGTCTGACTACTGTGATGTTCAGCTCTGTGTCAGTGTGTGATGAGTCTGTACAGGTTGTCTGACTACTGTGATGTTCAGCTCTGTGTCAGTGTGTGATGAGTCTGTACAGGTTGTCTGACTACTGTGATGTTCATCTCTGTGTCAGTGTGTGATGAGTCTGTACAGGTTGTCTGATTACTGTGATGTTCAGCTCTGTGTCAGTGTGTGATGAGTCTGTACAGGTTGTCTGACTACTGTGATGTTCAGCTCTGTGTCAGTGTGTGATGAGTCTGTACAGGTTTTCTGACTACTGTGATGTTCATCTCTGTGTCAGACTCTCTCCATGCAGACACCTGTTGTAGATTGTGGTGTGGTTCTTGGTGGCCTTTTGTTTGTTTGCTTTGGCACCTTTCAACACCCTGCATTATCACATTCATGCATGCAAAACACTCACTTACACTACGGACTACTGATTACACACACCATTGGATATTTTCCTTAGTTGCTTTAGTTAATAAATATATCTTTTGTTACTCCTTATCTCCACGTTGTCTCCCTTTGTTACGGGCTTTGAGCCGGTTCGTGACAAGTGGGGGCTCATCCGGGATCTTTGAACTATTGGTTTGGGAGACCGTGGAGGTACGTGTTTGGTTTGAATAGTGTTTGAGTGTGATCGGCCCAGTATTGGTTGCCTTTGTTGTTTGGTTTATGTGCTGCGTTGGAGAGAGTATAATGGTTAGTTTCCAGGCCTTGCCTAGCCTGGAAACTTGTTCTACTTTCTGTTGGGAAGTCAGTCTGAGGTGAGTAAATCGGCTGTGTACCTCGGTGGGAGATTTGGGTAGGGTAGTGGAACTTGCTACCCGGAGCTATAGCCTTTTTCCCCTGATAGGTTTAGCGACGTGTTTCATTTTTTGGAATATGTTGGGCATGGTTAATGTTTGTTATTTTTGTGTGGTGTCTGTGGACTGAGCAGTTGTCTCGGGGCACATCCGTGGCTTGGTGGAATTTGCCAGCATGCTGGGGAGTTCTATTTCCTTGCCAGCGGGCTACAGTGCGTAAATTCCCACCGCAAATCTGCACGAAGACTAGGGTTGAGTTATTGTAGGTTTTGGGGAAGCTCCATATCTCATCTCTCTTCTGTGGTGCTCAGGGTGATTGTCAATTCTCGGGTTGTGTTCTGGTGTGCTCAGCAGAAGGGAAGAGCGAGAATTGTTTTTTGTGTGATTATGGCGTCTTATGTAGATAAGTTCATTCGCTCTCCATCAGAGGAATTGTTAGATTTAGGTACTAAAGAACAGCTGTTGAAGGTCGCGGAACACTACAAGGTTGAGATTAGTGATAAACGTCTAAAGAATTCTATTAGGTTGATATTGAAAGCCAATCTGATGGAGAGTGGTATTCTTGAAGTTACCACCGGGCCAGCCTCTGCTGAGGATTTGTTGTCTCCCATAACGTTACAATGGCCATTCCATCGGTTAGTCCTAGTAGCCTTCTTTTTGAACAGCAGAAAGAACTGCTTTTGTTACAGCTAGAGCATGATCGTGAGAAGCTAGAGCATGATCGTGAGAAGCTAGAGCATGATCGTGTGAAATATGAAAAGGAATTGGCATTTAAACAAGATATGGAGCGTGCTAAAATCAAGTTGCAACAAGAACGTATAGAGTTGGTTAGGGAAGGAAAGATCTCAGGGGAGAGTTTGTTTTGGGAAGGTGACCCAGATTTACCTAGGGGTAGTTCCGCTTTTGGTCGTGCCCCAGAGACATTTGATATTGTTGGGAACTTGCGGTTATTGCCTCGGTTTAATGAAAGGGACCCCGAGACATTCTTTTCGTTGTTTGAGCGGGTTGCTGACGCTAGGAGTTGGCCTGATTCTGACCGCACTTTAATGTTGCAGTGTGTGCTGACTGGTAAAGCGCAGGAAGCATATTCAGCTCTTAGTGTACACGACAGTGCCAGTTATGATAAAGTTAAAACAGCTGTGTTACAGATTTATGAATTGGTCCCTGAGGCTTACCGCCAACGATTTAGAACTTTAAAAAGGGACGATAACCAGACTCATGTTGAGTTTGCGCGACAGTTATCTTTACAGTTTAATCGCTGGTGTTCTGCCTCTGCAGTTGTGACTTTCCAAGGGCTGTGTGATCTGATTATGTTAGAGCAATTTAAGGACACAATTCCTGATCGTATTGCCACTTATATTAATGAACAGAAAGTAAAGAATGTTGCTGAAGCTGCGGTTTTGGCGGACGAGTATGTGTTGACTCACAAAAGTGTCTTTGCAAAACCCCGTATTCGGAAAGAGTGGGGGTGTTCGGATAGATTTGGGCTTCGCTCACCGAGATACTTTGATTCTCGGGCAGAGTTCTATTCAACTAGGGTTGAACCTGACTCCCATGGTAAGGCTGACTTTGGGCAGGAGTGTCACTACTGTCAAGGTTCAGGTCATTGGAAAAACGAATGTCCACTTCTCAGGTCAAAGGGTGCTTACGCTAAATCTAAGCCTGCTGCGTTAGCTGCACCTGTTCCACATCAGTTCATTCTTGACTCATTTCCTCAGGCCCAGGAGAATGTGAAAGTCCATATTGATCCAGACTATTTACCTTTCATTACAGAAGGTTTTGTGTCTATGTTAGGAAGTAAAGACCTAGTGCCAGTGAAGATCCTGAGAGACACAGGTGCCTCTGAATCATTTGTGTTGGAGTCTGTGTTACCCTTTTCTGCTGAGACTGATTCGGGAATAGTGTTCTAATTAGGGGAATAGGTTTGAACACTCTGTCAGTTCCATTGCATAAACTGATGTTGGATTGTGGGCTGGTGAAGGGTGAAGTTGTTGTGGGGTGCGTCCTTCATTGCCTATTGAGGGTATCGACGTTATCCTTGGGAATAACTTAGCAGGTGAGCGGGTATGGCCAGTTGTGTTTCCATCTCTAGTGGTTTCCACTAAGCCGTCATTTGTTGGGATTCCTGATGAGAGTGTACAGAGTTTCCCAGAGGTGTTCTCTGCGTGTGCAGTGACACGTTCTATGAGCCGTGGCGAACTAGTCACTGCGCCGACTAATGATAATAATACAAAGTATGTCACTGTTTTCCCTGTTATCCCGTTATCTGTAACCCGCTCAGATCTAATCAATGCTCAACGGGATGACCCCACGTTGGAAGAGTTGCGTGATCAAATTGTGCCTATAGAACAGTTGGGAGATGTCGCCCATGGCTATTTTCTCCAAGAGGATGTCCTGATGAGAAAGTGGGTGTCTCATGATAGTGTTTTTCTGGGGGAGGCAATTAGTCAGGTTGTTGTACCAGTTAAGCTTCGTGAGTTGGTGTTGGAAACTTCTCACAGTGACGTTGCTGGACATATGGGGGTGAGGAAAACCTACAATCGCATATTAAGACATTTCTTTTGGCCTAGATTAAAGAGGGATGTTTCTGATTTTATCAAAACTTGTCACACCTGTCAATTAACTGGTAAGCCTAATCAAGCTATTAAACCAGTACCATTGTTTCCTATTCCTGTACTCAGCCAACCTTTTGAGTATCTAATTATTGACTGTGTGGGTCCTCTGCCTCATTCTAAAAAGGGTAGCAGTTACCTGTTCACTGTGATGTGTCAGACCACTAGGTTTCCTGCTGCCTATCCTCTCCGATCTATCACGACTAAATCGGTGTTAAAAGCTTTGACTCAGTTTCTCTCATTGTTTGGAATCCCTAAGGTCATTCAGAGTGATCAAGGATCTAATTTTACCTCTAATCTGTTTGGTCAGGTTCTTCAACAGCTTCATATTAAACACAATGTGTCTAGCGCCTATCACGCGCAAAGTCAAGGAGCACTGGAACGTTTCCATCAAACACTTAAGTCTTTGTTGAGAGCTTATTGTACTGAGATGGATAAGGATTGGGAGGAGGGGTTGCCTTGGTTACTGTTAGCCGCTAGGGAAGTTTCACAGGAGAGCACAGGTTTCAGTCCAAATGACCTTGTGTTTGGACATAGGGTGCGTGGACTTTTATCTGTTCTCCAGGATGACTGGAAGTCTCCCGAGCCTCCTCAGTCCCTGTGTTCGTATGTGTGTGATTTCCGGCGACGGCTGTATGCCGCTGGTGAAATGGCTAAAGAGAAGTTATCATCTTCACAGGATAGGATGAAGGGCATATTTGATCGCCGAACTGAGCCTCGTCACTTTAGTCCAGGTGACCAGGTTCTTGCTCTGCTGCCAATTGTTGGTTCTCCTTTTCAAGCCAAGTTTCAAGGTCCATATACAGTGGTGCGCCAGTACACTGAGCAAAATTATCTAGTTGCCACTCCAGAACGGAGGAAAGCACACCAGCTGTGCCATGTAAATCTGTTAAAACCCTATTATGCACGTTCCTCTGAGACTGAACAGTGGGATTCTACAGAGGACGGTAAACCTGTTCTTTTGGCTGATACCGTTGTTTCCTTGGGTTCTTGTCGTGCTAGATCTGTGCATGAGGAGGAAGATGTTCCTGGTCCTGACGATTGTATATTGCAGGGTAGATTGAAAAATTCAGAAACACTGGATATTTTAGACAGTCTTCTCACTCACCTACCTGTTGATGAGCGGAAAGAGATGGTTGGTCTGATTCAGAGATTTCCAGGTTTATTTTCTGATACACCTACACGTACAAACTTAATAGAACATGATATTGACATTGGAGGTGCTGACCCCATTCGTCAGCGGTTCTATAGAGTTTCTTCAGAGAAACTACGTTGTCTGGATGCTGAGGTCAAGTACATGCTGGAGAGTAAGATAGCAGAGCCTTCTTTCTCCAGTTGGGCTTCTCCCTGTATCTTGGTCAGTAAACCGGATGGAACAAACCGTTTTTGTACGGACTACCGTAAGGTAAACAGTGTCACAAAGCCAGATTCATTTCCTCTTCCTCGGATGGAGGACTGTGTTGATCAAGTCGGTGCAGCTAAGTTTGTGAGCAAATTTGACCTGTTAAAAGGCTATTGGCAGGTGCCACTGACGAGTAGGGCACGTGAAATCTCTGCCTTTATTACACCCTTTGGTCTGTACTCGTATTCAGTTATGAGTTTCGGTCTGCGCAATGCACCTGCCACTTTTCAGCGACTTATGAACAGGGTTGTCGCCGGTCTGACCGGGTGCGCTGTTTATTTGGACGATGTAGTGATCTATGCAGATACTTGGGAAGAACATCTGTCCCGTATTCAAGCCTTGTTTGAACGTCTGGCTGCAGGTCGCCTCACAATCAATCTGGCAAAATGTGAGTTTGCTCAGGCGACCGTTACATACCTTGGAAAAGTGGTTGGGCAGGGTGAAGTGCGTCCTGTTCGGGCTAAAGTGGTGGCTATTGATGCTTTTCCACCACCAACTACTAAAAAGGAACTGATGCGTTTCTTGGGCATGATTGGTTATTACCGTAGTTTTTGTAATAACTTCTCTACTGTGGTCGCTCCCTTGACAGATATGCTGAAAGCTAAGGCTGTTTACGTTTGGTCTACTCGTTGTCAACACGCTTTTGAAGATTCAAAGAGGTTGCTTACCTCAACTCCAGTGCTGGCTGCTCCTCGCATGGATTTGTCATTTACCTTGCAGGTGGATGCTAGTCATGTGGGGGCAGGTGCAGTTTTGCTGCAAGCAGATGTGTCTGGGATTGAGAAGCCTGTTAGTTTCTTTTCTAAAAAGTTTAACGATTATCAGTTGAACTATTCGGTTATTGAAAAGGAAGCGCTAGCACTCATTTGGGCGCTACAACACTTCGAAGTGTATGTCGGGTCGGGGGTAGTACCTATTGTGGTCTACACCGACCATAACCCCCTCACTTTTTGAGGTCCATGATGTGTCCAAACCAGAGGATAATGCGATGGTGTTTATTTTTACAATCATTCCATCTCGATGTGAGGCACATCCGGGGACTGAAAACGTGATTGCTGATGCGCTCTCTCGTGCGCCCTGTTCCTAATGTTTACGTGACTAACCATTGTTTCGTATTGTCATGTTCTCTCTGTCCTGTCTGCTCCCTCCTGGTCTTGTTTTCTTTCCTCTTAAATGTTGCTTCCTGTGCGAAGGTTGCTGAGGTCTGGGGAGGAGGTTGGCTGGGGCAAATTGTAAGTGTGAACACGTAAACCCTCATCAATTTGGGGCACAGAGGCCTGTGTCAATTTGGGGCGCAGAGGCCTGTGTCAATTTGGGGCGCAGAGGCCTGTGTCAATTTGGGGCGCAGAGGCCTGTGTCAATTTGGGGCGCAGAGGCCTGTGTCAATTTGGGGCGCAGAGGCCTGTGTCAATTTGGGACGCAGAGGCCTGTGTCAATTTGGGACGAGAGGCCTGTGTCAATTTGGGACGCAGAGGCCTGTGTCAATTTGGGACGCAGAGGCCTGTGTCAATTTGGGACGCAGAGGCCTGTGTCAATTTGGGACGCGGGAGGCTGGTATGTTGTTCCGGGGTCCTTGTTGGTCCCCGGTTTTATGGGGGGAATGTGACGACCCTCCCACTCTGTCTGCCGTATTCTGTCTTTGTTCTTGTTTTCTTATTAGGATGCCGGTGGGCGGAGTTGAGAGGGTCGTCAGCTACATGGGAAACACCTGGGCCAGGTGTCTCCCAGGATAAATAGACCTCTTCAACATTCATGGAGGAGACTCTCTCCATGCAGACACCTGTTGTAGATTGTGGTGTGGTTCTTGGTGGCCTTTTGTTTGTTTGCTTTGGCACCTTTCAACACCCTGCATTATCACATTCATGCATGCAAAACACTCACTTACACTACGGACTACTGATTACACACACCATTGGATATTTTCCTTAGTTGCTTTAGTTAATAAATATATCTTTTGTTACTCCTTATCTCCACGTTGTCTCCCTTTGTTACGGGCTTTGAGCCGGTTCGTGACAGTGTGTGATGAGTCTGTACAGGTTGTCTGATTACTGTGATGTTCAGCTCTGTGTCAGTGTGTGATGAGTCTGTACAGGTTGTCTGATTACTGTGATGTTCAGCTCTGTGTCAGTGTGTGATGAGTCTGTACAGGTTGTCTGACTACTGTGATGTTCAGCTCTGTGTCAGTGTGTGATGAGTCTGTACAGGTTGTCTGACTACTGTGATGTTCAGCTCTGTGTCAGTGTGTGATGAGTCTGTACAGGTTGTCTGATTACTGTGATGTTCAGCTCTGTGTCAGTGTGTGATGAGTCTGTACAGGTTGTCTGACTACTGTGATGTTCAGCTCTGTGTCAGTGTGTGATGAGTCTGTACAGGTTGTCTGATTACTGTGATGTTCAGCTCTGTGTCAGTGTGTGATGAGTCTGTACAGGTTGTCTGATTACTGTGATGTTCAGCTCTGTGTCAGTGTGTGATGAGTCTGTACAGGTTGTCTGACTACTGTGATGTTCAGCTCTGTGTCAGTGTGTGATGAGTCTGTACAGGTTGTCTGATTACTGTGATGTTCAGCTCTGTGTCAGTGTGTGATGAGTCTGTACAGGTTGTCTGACTACTGTGATGTTCAGCTCTGTGTCAGTGTGTGATGAGTCTGTACAGGTTGTCTGATTACTGTGATGTTCAGCTCTGTGTCAGTGTGTGATGAGTCTGTACAGGTTGTCTGATTACTGTGATGTTCAGCTCTGTGTCAGTGTGTGATGAGTCTGTACAGGTTGTCTGATTACTGTGATGTTCAGCTCTGTGTCAGTGTGTGATGAGTCTGTACAGGTTGTCTGATTACTGTGATGTTCAGCTCTGTGTCAGTGTGTGATGAGTCTGTACAGGTTGTCTGATTACTGTGATGTTCAGCTCTGTGTCAGTGTGTGATGAGTCTGTACAGGTTGTCTGATTACTGTGATGTTCAGCTCTGTGTCAGTGTGTGATGAGTCTGTACAGGTTGTCTGACTACTGTGATGTTCAGCTCTGTGTCAGTGTGTGATGAGTCTGTACAGGTTGTCTGATTACTGTGATGTTCAGCTCTGTGTCAGTGTGTGATGAGTCTGTACAGGTTGTCTGACTACTGTGATGTTCAGCTCTGTGTCAGTGTGTGATGAGTCTGTACAGGTTGTCTGACTACTGTGATGTTCAGCTCTGTGTCAGTGTGTGATGAGTCTGTACAGGTTGTCTGACTACTGTGATGTTCAGCTCTGTGTCAGTGTGTGATGAGTCTGTACAGGTTGTCTGATTACTGTGATGTTCATCTCTGTGTCAGTGTGTGATGAGTCTGTACAGGTTGTCTGATTACTGTGATGTTCAGCTCTGTGTCAGTGTGTGATGAGTCTGTACAGGTTGTCTG
>NW_025745762.1:169771-174771 GCF_021184085.1 Oncorhynchus gorbuscha | reverse complement strand
TAAACATAGGCAGTAGATGTATGATATTTACTAAGGTCCAGGACCGTGGTCCTGTCCCCTAAACATAGGCAGCTTAACTGCTCAGCTCACCACTGTTTTGTAATGTCCAGGTTTGACAGAGTGCCAGCGCAGTGGCCTGAGGTGTTCAGAGGCAGGGGACTTCCTGTCGGCCCAGCAGGACATCCAGACCAGGAGGTGGCGCTGTGTCACATCCAGCGGAGAACAGCTGGAGTGGACAACCACTAGCCAGCCTCTGTCTGAGGGAGAATGTTCAGGTACTGTCTGGGTCAGCGTTTTAAGAACAAAGAGTCTTGTATTGCTGCCCCAGAAAGTGAATGTATTGTTTCTGTGGACTGGACACAAACAAACAGTTTGAGCGTGAAGTTCTCAGTCAGGTGACTAAGGTCTATTGAAGTATTTTTTGTGGACCACTGTTTTAACACATGGCTGATAAACATCAATAAATACCTGAGTCACACTGTATGCGTCCCAAATGGAGCCATACTTCCTGTTTTGGCCAGGGACCATTGGGCTTTGGTCAAAAGTAGTGCACTGCGTAGGGTGCCAGTTGGACCACTTCCTGTGACTCAGGTTCTGTCCGAGGATCACTAGAGAGAGACTAAACCCGGGAATCATGTTCAACAATGTTATGAGGATTTGAAGCACTGACAACTGAGGTTAAGAGTTTTGTGTGGGACCTCTACTTGTGCTGCTATGCTCTGAGTCAACAGTTCAGTTACAACCTTTCTTCAACTTTAATTTTACATTTTTTTATTTAACTAAAAGGAACTCATATTACGTCGAGTGTTATATTTCTCCATATACATTACATTTACATTTAAGTCATTTAGCAGATGCTCTTATCCAGAGCGACTTATATATACAGTACAGGAATGACTGCTAAGAGCAATGTGAAGTTGTTGTGTAAAGCAAGAGGAAAAACACATTCAAAAACAAAAAAAGGAATTTCTGAAGTTTGGCAATTTTTTTGTGTGAGTCAAGACACATTCATTTGGTTGTTGTTGTTGTGTATCCTAATATTTCCCTTTTTCTCCTTCTGCAGTTCTGCAGAGGTTTGAGACAGTTCCCAGATCAGAAGACTATGTCGTCCTCAGCTCAGAGACGTCAAACACGACCACGGAGAAACAACTCAGGACGTGTGTGTCAGGTGAGGTCACTGTGCAAGGTTACATTTACAAACAAAAACAAGTTGTCGTCTTTCCACAATAAAAGGATGTGGGTCAAATGGCACCCGATTCCCTGTAGTATGTGTGTGTTACTCACTACAGGCCTATGGACCCTGGTCAAATGGCACCCGATTCCCTGTAGTATGTGTGTGTTACTCACTACAGGCCTATGGACCCTGGTCAAATGGCACCCGATTCCCTGTAGTGTGTGTGTTACTCACTACAGGCCTATGGACCCTGGTCAAATGGCACCCGATTCCCTGTAGTATGTGTGTGTTACTGTATGGACCCTGGTCAAATGGCACCCGATTCCCTGTAGTATGTTACTCACTACAGGCCTATGGACCCTGGTCAAATGGCACCCGATTCCCTGTAGTATGTGTGTGTTACTCACTACAGGCCTATGGACCCTGGTCAAATGGCACCCGATTCCCTGTGTATGTGTGTTTACTCACTACAGGCCTATGGACCCTGGTCAAATGGCACCCGATTCCCTGTAGTATGTGTGTGTTACTCACTACAGGCCTATGGACCCTGGTCAAATGGCACCCGATTCCCTGTAGTATGTGTGTGTTACTCACTACAGGCCTATGGACCCTGGTCAAATGGCACCCGATTCCCTGTAGTATGTGTGTGTTACTCACTACAGGCCTATGGACCCTGGTCAAATGGCACCCGATTCCCTGTAGTGATTCCCTGTAGTGTTACTCATGTGTGTGTTACTCACTACAGGCCTATGGACCCTGGTCAAATGGCACCCGATTCCCTGTAGTATGTGTGTGTTACTCACTACAGGCCTATGGACCCTGGTCAAATGGCACCCGATTCCCTGTAGTATGTGTGTGTTCCCTGTACTCACTACAGGCCTATGGACCCTGGTCAAATGGCACCCGATTCCCTGTAGTATGTGTGTTACTCACTACAGGCCTATGGACCCTGGTCAAATGGCACCCGATTCCCTGTAGTATGTGTGTGTTACTCACTACAGGCCTATGGACCCTGGTCAAATGGCACCCGATTCCCTGTAGTATGTGTGTGTTACTCACTACAAATGGCCTATGGACTCACTGGTCAAATGGCACCCGATTCCCTGTAGTATGTGTGTGTTACTCACTACAGGCCTATGGACCCTGGTCAAATGGCACCCGATTCCCTGTAGTATGTGTGTGTTACTCACTACAGGCCTATGGACCCTGGTCAAATGGCACCCGATTCCCTGTAGTATGTGTGTGTTACTCACTACAGGCCTATGGACCCTGGTCAAATGGCACCCGATTCCCTGTAGTATGTGTGTGTTACTCACTACAGGCCTATGGACCCTGGTCAAATGGCACAAATGTGCACCCAGGCCTATGGACCCTGGTCAAATGTATTCCCTGTAGTATGTGTTACTCACTACAGGCCTATGGACCCTGGTCAAATGGCACCCGATTCCCTGTAGTATGTGTGTGTTACTCACTACAGGCCTATGGACCCTGGTCAAATGGCACCCGATTCCCTGTAGTATGTGTGTTTACTCACTACAGGCCTATGGACCCTGGTCAAATGGCACCCGATTCCCTGTAGTATGTGTGTGTTACTCACTACAGGCCTATGGACCCTGGTCAAATGGCACCCGATTCCCTGTAGTATGTGTGTGTTACTCACTACAGGCCTATGGACCCTGGTCAAATGGCACCCGATTCCCTGTAGTATGTGTGTGTTACTCACTACAGGCCTACCCTGGTCAAATGGCACCCCCTGGTAAATGTGTGTTACCACTATATCCCTGGTCAAATGGCACCCGTATGTAGTATGTGTGTGTTACTCACTACAGGCCTATGGACCCTGGTCAAATGGCACCCTCACTACAGGCCTATGGACCCTGGTCAAATGGCCTGTAGTATGTGTGTGTTACTCACTACAGGCCTATGGACCCTGGTCAAATGGCACCCGATTCCCTGTAGTATGTGTGTGTTACTCACTACAGGCCCCGATTCCCTGTATATGTGTGTGTTACTCACTACAGGCCTATGGACCCTGGTCAAATGGCACCCGATTCCCTGTAGTATGTGTGTGTTACTCACTACAGGCCTATGGACCCTGGTCAAATGGCACCAGGCCTATGATTCCCTGTAGTATGTGTGTGTTACTCACTACAGGCCTATGGACCCTGGTCAAATGGCACCCGATTCCCTGTAGTATGTGTGTGTTACTCACTACAGGCCTATGGACCCTGGTCAAATGGCACCCGATTCCCTGTAGTATGTGTGTGGCCTATGGACCCTCAAATGGCACCCGATTCCCTGTAGTATGTGTGTGTTACTCACTACAGGCCTATGGACCCTGGTCAAATGGCACCCGATTCCCTGTAGTATGTGTGTGTTACTCACTACAGGCCTATGGACCCTGGTCAAATGGCACCCGATTCCCTGTAGTATGTGTGTTACTCACTACAGGCCTATGGACCCTGGTCAAAAGGCACCCGATTCCCTGTATATGTGTGTGTTACTCACTACAGGCCTATGGACCCTGGTCAAATGGCACCCGATTCCCTGTAGTATGTGTGTGTTACTCACTACAGGCCTATGGACCCTGGTCAAATGGCACCCGATTCCCTGTAGTATGTGTGTGTTACTCACTACAGGCCTATGGACCCTGGTCAAATGGCACCCGATTCCTGTAGTATGTGTGTGTTACTCACTACAGGCCTATGGACCCTGGTCAAATGGCACCCGATTCCCTGTAGTATGTGTGTGTTACTCACTACAGGCCTATGGACCCTGGTCAAATGGCACCCGATTCCCTGTAGTATGTGTGTGTTACTCACTACAGGCCTATGGACCCTGGTCAAATGGCACCCGATTCCCTGTAGTATGTGTGTGTTACTCACTACAGGCCTATGGACCCTGGTCAAATGGCACCCGATTCCCTGTAGTATGTGTGTGTTACTCACTACAGGCCTATGGACCCTGGTCAAATGGCACCCGATTCCCTGTAGTATGTGTGTGTTACTCACTACAGGCCTATGGACCCTGGTCAAATGGCACCCCCTGTAGTATGTGTGTGTTACTCACTACAGGCCTATGGACCCTGGTCAAATGGCACCCGATTCCCTGTAGTATGTGTGTTACTCACTACAGGCCTATGGACCCTGGTCAAATGGCACCCGATTCCCTGTAGTATGTGTGTGTTACTCACTACAGGCCTATGGACCCTGGTCAAATGGCACCCGATTCCCTGTAGTATGTGTATGGACCCTGTCAAATGGCACCCGATTCCCTGTAGTATGTGTGTGTTACTCACTACAGGCCTATGGACCCTGGTCAAATGGCACCCGATTCCCTGTAGTATGTGTGTGTTACTCACTACAGGCCTATGGACCCTGGTCAAATGGCACCCGATTCCCTGTAGTATGTGTGTGTTACTCACTACAGGCCTATGGACCCTGGTCAAATGGCACCCGATTCCTGTAGTATGTGTGTTTACTCACTACAGGCCTATGGACCCTGGTCAAATGGCACCCGATTCCCTGTAGTATGTGTGTGTTACTCACTACAGGCCTATGGACCCTGGTCAAATGGCACCCGATTCCCTGTAGTATGTGTGTGTTACTCACTACAGGCCTATGGACCCTGGTCAAATGGCACCCGATTCCCTGGCCTAGTATGTGTGTGTTACTCACTACAGGCCTATGGACCCTGGTCAAATGGCACCCGATTCCCTGTAGTATGTGTGTGTTACTCACTACAGGCCTATGGACCCTGGTCAAATGGCACCCGATTCCCTGTAGTATGTGTGTGTTACTCACTACAGGCCTATGGACCCTGGTCA
>NW_025745762.1:167500-169271 GCF_021184085.1 Oncorhynchus gorbuscha | reverse complement strand
ACAGGTTGTCTGATTACTGTGATGTTCAGCTCTGTGTCAGTGTGTGATGAGTCTGTACAGGTTGTCTGATTACTGTGATGTTCAGCTCTGTGTCAGTGTGTGATGAGTCTGTACAGGTTGTCTGATTACTGTGATGTTCAGCTCTGTGTCAGTGTGTGATGAGTCTGTACAGGTTGTCTGATTACTGTGATGTTCAGCTCTGTGTCAGTGTGTGATGAGTCTGTACAGGTTGTCTGATTACTGTGATGTTCAGCTCTGTGTCAGTGTGTGATGAGTCTGTACAGGTTGTCTGATTACTGTGATGTTCAGCTCTGTGTCTGTGATGAGTCTGTCAGGTTGTCTGCTCTGATGTTCAGCTCTGTGTCAGTGTGTGATGAGTCTGTACAGGTTGTCTGATTACTGTGATGTTCAGCTCTGTGTCAGTGTGTGATGAGTCTGTACAGGTTGTCTGATTACTGTGATGTTCAGCTCTGTGTCAGTGTGTGATGAGTCTGTACAGGTTGTCTGACTACTGTGATGTTCAGCTCTGTGTCAGTGTGTGATGAGTCTGTACAGGTTGTCTGATTACTGTGATGTTCAGCTCTGTGTCAGTGTGTTCAGCTCTGTGTCAGTGTGTGATGAGTCTGTACAGGTTGTCTGATTACTGTGATGTTCAGCTCTGATGTCAGTGTGTGATGAGTCTGTACAGGTTGTCTGATTACTGTGATGTTCAGCTCTGTGTCAGTGTGTGATGAGTCTGTACAGGTTGTCTGACTACTGTGATGTTCAGGTTGTCTCTGTGTCAGTGTGTGATGAGTCTGTACAGGTTGTCTGATTACTGTGATGTTCAGCTCTGTGTCAGTGTGTGATGAGTCTGTACAGGTTGTCTGATTACTGTGATGTTCAGCTCTGTGTCAGTGTGTGATGAGTCTGTACAGGTTGTCTGATTACTGTGATGTTCAGCTCTGTGTCAGTGTGTGATGAGTCTGTACAGGTTGTCTGACTACTGTGATGTTCAGCTCTGTGTCAGTGTGTGATGAGTCTGTACAGGTTGTCTGATTACTGTGATGTTCAGCTCTGTGTCAGTGTGTGATGAGTCTGTACAGGTTGTCTGATTACTGTGATGTTCAGCTCTGTGTCAGTGTGTGTGATGAGTCTGTACAGGTTGTCTGACTACTGTGATGTTCAGCTCTGTGTCAGTGTGTGATGAGTCTGTACAGGTTGTCTGACTACTGTGATGTTCAGCTCTGTGTCAGTGTGTGATGAGTCTGTACAGGTTGTCTGACTACTGTGATGTTCAGCTCTGTGTCAGTGTGTGATGAGTCTGTACAGGTTGTCTGATTACTGTGATGTTCAGCTCTGTGTCAGTGTGTGATGAGTCTGTACAGGTTGTCTGATTACTGTGATGTTCAGCTCTGTGTCAGTGTGTGATGAGTCTGTACAGGTTGTCTGATTACTGTGATGTTCAGCTCTGTGTCAGTGTGTGATGAGTCTGTACAGGTTGTCTGATTACTGTGATGTTCAGCTCTGTGTCAGTGTGTGATGAGTCTGTACAGGTTGTCTGACTACTGTGATGTTCAGCTCTGTGTCAGTGTGTGATGAGTCTGTACAGGTTGTCTGATTACTGTGATGTTCAGCTCTGTGTCAGTGTGTGATGAGTCTGTACAGGTTGTCTGATTACTGTGATGTTCAGCTCTGTGTCAGTGTGTGATGAGTCTGTACAGGTTGTCTGATTACTGTGATGTTCAGCTCTGTGTCAGTGTGTGATGAGTCTGAGTCTGTACAGGTTGTC